>NC_054474.1:106575752-106588252 GCF_017639515.1 Carcharodon carcharias
TGAAACACCCGAAAACTACGCCACACACACCTTGAAACACCCGTACACTACCCCCCCACACACCCCGAAACACCCGTACACTACCCCACGTACACGCTGAAACAACCGCACGCTACCCCAGACACAGCCTGAAACACCCGTTCACTACCCCACACATACCCTGAAAGACACACACACTACCCCACACACAGCCTTAAACACCCTCACACTGCCCCACACACACCCTGAAACACCCGTGCACTACCCCACACACCCTGAAGCAACCTCACACTTCCCCACATACACGTTAAAACAACCACTCACTACCCCTCACGCTCACTGAAACAGCCACACACTACCCCACACACGCCCTGAAACACCCGTACATAACCCCACACACACCCTGAAACAACCACACACTACCCCATACACACTGAAACAGCCACACGCTACACCACACACACCCTGAAACAACCACACAGTACCCCACAAACAAAGTGAAATACCAAACACACTACCCCACACACACCCTGAAATGCCCACACACTGTCCCACACACACCCTTAAATGCCCACACACACCCTTAAATGCCCACACACACCCTTAAATGCCCACACACACCCTTAAATGCCCACACACACCCTTAAATGCCCACACACACCCTTAAATGCCCACACACACCCTTAAATGCCCACACACACCCTTAAATGCCCACACACACCCTTAAATGCCCACACACACCCTTAAATGCCCACACACACCCTTAAATGCCCACACACACCCTTAAATGCCCACACACACCCTTAAATGCCCACACACACCCTTAAATGCCCACACACACCCTTAAATGCCCACACACACCCTTAAATGCCCACACACACCCTTAAATGCCCACACACCCTGAAACGCCCACACGTTCCCTGAAACGCCCACACACAACCCCACACACACCCTGAAACCCCAACACACTACCCCACTCACGCCTTGAAACACACGCACACTACGCCACACACACCCTGAACCACCGGGACACTACTCCACACACCCTGAAACAACCACACACTTCTCCACACACAGGCTGACACAACCTCTCAGTAGACCACACACAGGCTGAAACACCCGTACACTACCCCACACACACCCTGACACACCCGTACAGTACCCCAGACAAACCCTGAAACAACCACACACTACCCCACACACACCCTGAAACAACCACAAGCTAACCCAGACACACACACTGAATCAGCCGTACACTAACTCACACATACCGTGAAACACCAACACACTACCCCACACACACGCTGAAACACCCACACACTACCCCACACACACGCTGAAACACCCACACACTACCCCACACACACGATGAAACACCCGCACACTACCCCACACACACGCTGAAACACCCGTACACTACCGCACACACACGCTGAAACACCCGTACACTACCCCACACACATGCTGAAACACCCGTACACTACCCCACACACACGCTGAAACACCCCCGTACACTACCCCACACACACCCTGAAACACCCGTACACTACCCCACACACTCCCTGAAACAACCACCCACTTCCCCACACACACGCAGGGACAACCACACACTTCCCCACACACACGCTGAAACAACCACTCACTAACCCACACACACGCTGAAACAACCATACACTACCGCACACACACGCTGAAACAACCACACACTACCCCACACACACACTGAAACACCCATACACTACCCCACACACAAACTGAAACAACCACTCACTAACCCACACACACGCTGAAACAACCACACACTACCGCACACACACGCTGAAACACCCACACACTACCCCACACACACGCTGAAACAACCACTCACTATCCCACACACACGCTGACACAACCACACACTACCACACACACACGCTGAAACAACCACTCACTAACCCACACACACGCTGAAACAACCACACACTACCGCACACACACGCTGAAACACCCACACACTGCCCCACACACGCCCTGAAACACCCACACACTACCCCACACACACCCTGAAACACCCACACACTGCCCCACACACACCCTGAAACACCCACACGCTAACCCACACACCCTGAAACACCCACACACTTCCCCACACACACGTTGAAATAACCACTCACTACCCCACACGCACACTGAAACACCCACATACTACCCCACACGCAAACTGAAACACCCACACACTACCCCACGCACGCCCTGAAACACCCGTACATAACCCCACACACACCCTGCAACACCTGCACACTACGCCACACACACCCTGAAACACCCGTACACTACTCCACACACCCTGAAACAACGACACACTTCCCCACACACAGGCTGAAACAACCTCTCACTAGCCCACACACAGGCTGAAACAACCACACACTACCCCACACACACCCTGAAACACCCGTACACTACTCCACACACCCTGAAACAACCACACACTTCCCCACACACAGGCTGAAACAACCTCTCACTAGCCCACACACAGGCTGAAACAACCACTCACTAACCCACCCACACCCTGAAACACCCACACACTACCCCACACACGCCCTGAAACACCCACACACTACCCCACACACTCCCTGAAACACCCACACACTACCCCACACACACCCTGAAACACCCGTACACTACCCCACACACACCCTGAAACACCCGTACACTACCCCACACGCACACTGAAACACCCGTACACTACCCCACACGCACACTGAAACACCCACATACTACCCCACACTCAAACTGAAACACCCACACAGTAGCCCACGCACGCCCTGAAACACCCGTACATAACCCCACACACACCCTGCAACACCTGCACACTACGCCACACACACCCTGAAACACCCGTACACTACTCCACACACCCTGAAACAACGACACACTTCCCCACACACAGGCTGAAACAACCTCTCACTAGCCCACACACAGGCTGAAACAACCACACACTACCCCACACACACCCTGAAACACCCGTACAGTACCCCACACAAACCCGGAAACAACCACACACTACCCCACACACAAACTGAAATACCCACACACTAGCCCACACACACCCTGAAACAACCACACGCTACCCCACACACACACACTGAAACACCCGTACACTACCCCACACACACCATGAAACACCACCACACAACCCCACACACACCCTGAAACACCCGTACACTACCCCACACACACCCTGAAACACCCGTACACTAACCCACAGATACACCCTGAAACGCCCACACACACCCTGAAACGCCCACACACACCCTGAAACGCCCACACACACCCTGAAACGCCCACACACACCCTGAAACGCCCACACAAACCCTGAAACGCCCACACACACCCTGAAACACCCATGCCCAACCCCACACACACCCTGAAACCCCCACACTCTACCCCACTCACGCCTTGAAACTCACGCACACTACCACACACACACCCTGAACCACCGGGACACTACTCCACACACCCTGAAACAACCACACACTTCCGCACACACAGGCTGAAACAACCTCTCACTAGCCCACACACAGGCTGAAACACCCGTACACTACCCCACACGCACCCTGACACACCTTTCCACTACCCCCCACACACACTGAAACACCCGCACACTACCCCACACACACCGTGAAACACCCGAAAACTACGCCACACACACCTTGAAACACCCGTACAGTACCCCCCACACACCCCGAAACACCCGTACACTACCCCACACACACGCTGAAACAACCGCACACTACCCCAGACACAGCCTGAAACACCCGTTCACTACCCCACACATACCCTGAAAGACACACACACTACCCCACACACACCCTTAAACACCCTCACACTGCCCCACACACACCCTGAAACATCCGTGCACTACCCCACACACCCTGAAGCAACCTCACACTTCCCCACATACACGTTAAAACAACCACTCACTACCCCTCACGCTCACTGAAACAGCCACACACTACCCCACACACGCCCTGAAACACCCGTACATATCCCCACACACCCTGAAAGAACCACACACTACCCCATACACACTGAAACAGCCACACGCTACACCACACACACCCTGAAACAACCACACAGTACCCCACAAACAAAGTGAAATACCAAACACACTATACCACACACACACTGAAACACCCACACCCCACACACACCCTGAAACACCCGTACACTACCCCACACACACCCTGAAATGCCCACACACTGTCCCACACACACCCTTAAATGCCCACACACACCCTTAAATGCCCACACACACCCTTAAATGCCCACACGCACCCTTAAATGCCCACACGCACCCTTAAATGCCCACACGCACCCTTAAATGCCCACACGCACCCTGAAACGCCCACACGCACCCTGAAACGCCCACACGCACCCTGAAACGCCCACACGCACCCTGAAACGCCCACACGCACCCTGAAACGCCCACACGCACCCTGAAACGCCCACACGCACCCTGAAACGCCCACACGCACCCTGAAACGCCCACACGCACCCTGAAACGCCCACACGCACCCTGAAACGCCCACACGCTCCCTGAAACGCCCACACGTTCCCTGAAACGCCCACACGTTCCCTGAAACGCCCACACGTTCCCTGAAGCGCCCACACGTTCCCTGAAACGCCCACACGTTCCCTGAAACGCCCACACGTTCCCTGAAACGCCCACACACACCCTGAAACGCCCACACACACCCTGAAACGCCCACGCCCAACCCCACACACACCCTGAAACCCCCACACACTACCCCACTCACGCCTTGAAACACACGCACACTACCCCACACACACCCTGAACCACCGGGACACTACTCCACACACCCTGAAACAACCACACACTTCCCCACACACAGGCTGACACAACCTCTCAGTAGCCCACACACAGGCTGAAACACCCGTACACTACCCCACACACACCCTGACACACCCGTACAGTACCCCACACAAACCCTGAAACAACCACACAGTACCCGACACACACCCTGAAACAACCACACGCTGACCCAGACACACATACTGAATCAGCCGTACACTAACCCACACATACCGTGAAACACCAACACACTACCCCACACACACGCTGAAACACCCACACACTACCCCACACACACGCTGAAACACCCGTACACTACCCCACACGCACGCTGAAACACCCGTACACTACCCCACACACACGCTGAAACACCCGTACACTACCCCACACACACGCTGAAACACCCGTACACTACCCCACACACACCCTGAAACACCCGTATACTACCCCACACACACCCTGAAACAACCACCCACTTCCCCACACACACGCAGGAACAACCACACACTTCCCCACACACACGCTGAAACAACCACTCACTAACCCACACACACGCTGAAACAACCACACACTACCGCGCACACACGCTGAAACAACCACACACTACCCCACACACACACTGAAACACCCATACACTACCCCACACACAAACTGAAACAACCACTCACTAACCCACACACACGCTGAAACAACCACACACTACCGCACACACGCCCTGAAACACCCACACACTAACACACACACACGCTGAAACACCCACACACTACCCCACACACGCCCTGGAGCACCCTTCCACTACCGCACACACCCTGAAACACCCGTACACTACCCCACACACACCCTGAAACACCCGTACGCTACCCCACACACACCCTGAAACACCCGTACACTACCCCACACACACCCTGAAACACCCGTACACTACCACACACACACGCTGAAACTCCCGTACACTACCCCACACACACGCTGAAACAACCCCACACTACCCCACACACACCCTGAAACACCCACACGCTAATCCACACACCCTGAAACACCCGTACATTACCCCCCAGACACCCTGAAACAACCACACACTACCCCACACACACACACACTGAAACACCCGTACACTACCCCGCACACACCTTGAAACACCACCACACAACCCCACACACACCCTGAAACACCCGTACACTACCCCACACACAACCTGAAACACCCACACACTACCCCACACACACCCTGAAACACCCACACGCTAATCCACACACCCTGGAACACCCGTACATTACCCCCCACACACCCTGAAACAACCACACACTACCCCACACACACACACACTGAAACACCCGTACACTACCCCACACACACCATGAAACACCACCACACAACCCCCCACACACCCTGAAACACCCGTACACTACCCCACACACACCCTGAAACACCCGTACACTAACCCACAGACACACACTGAAACAACCACACACCCCCCCACACACACACTGAAACAACCACAGCCTCCCCCACACGCACCATGAAACACCCACACACTATCCCACACGCTCCCTGAAACACACACACACTCCCCCATACACACTGAAACAGCCACACGCTACACCACACACACCCTGAAAGAACTACACACTACCCCACACACAAACTGAAATACCCACACACTACCCCACACACACGCTGAAACACCCACACACTACCCCACACACACTTTGAAACACCCACACACTACCCCACACACACGCTGAAACACCCGTACACTACCCCACACACACCCTGAAACACCCGTACACTACCCCACACACACCCTGAAACAACCACCCACTTCCCCACACACACGCAGCAACAACCACACACTTCCCCACACACATGCTGAAACAACCACTCACTAACCCACACACACGCTGAAACAGCCACACACTACCGCACACACACGCTGAAACAACCACACACTACCCACACACACACACTGAAACACCCATACACTACCCCACACACAAACTGAAACAACCACTCACTAACCCACACACACGCTGAAACAACCACACACTACCGCACACACACGCTGAAACACCCAGACACTACCCCACACACACGCTGAAACAACCACTCACTATCCCACACACATGCTGACACAACCACACACTACCGCACACACACGCTGAAACAACCACTCACTAACCCACACACACGCTGAAACAACCACACACTACCGCACACGCACGCTGAAACAACCACTCACTAACCCACACACACGCTGAAACAACCACACACTACCGCACACACACGCTGAAACACCCACACACTGCCCCACACATGCCCTGAAACACCCACACACTACCCCACACACACGCTGAAACACCCACACACTGCCCCACACACGCCCTGAAGCACCCACACACTAACACACACACGCCCTGAAGCACCCTTCCACTACCGCACACACCCTGAAACACCCGTACACTACCCCACACACACCCTGAAACACCCGTACGCTACCCCACACACCCCCTGAAACACCCGTACGCTACCCCACACACCCCCTGAAACACCCGTACGCTACCCCACACACACCCTGAAACACCCGTACACTACCACACACACACGCTGAAACACCCGTACACTACCCCACACACACGCTGAAACAACCCCACACTACCCCACACACACCCTGAAACACCCACACGCTAATCCACACACCCTTAAACACTCGTACATTACCCCCCACACACCCTGAAACAACCACACACTACCCCACACACAGACACACTGAAACACCCGTACACTACCCCGCACACACCATGAAACACCACCACACAACCCCACACACACCCTGAAACACCCGTACACTACCCCACACACAACCTGAAACACCCACACACTACCCCACACACACCCTGAAACACCCACACGCTAGTCCACACACCCTGGAACACCCGTACATTACCCCCCACACACCCTGAAACAACCACACACTACCCCACACACACCCTGAAACACCCGTACACTAACCCACAGACACACACTGAAACAACCACACACCCCCCCACACACACACTGAAACAACCACACCCTCCCCCACACGCACCATGAAACACCCACACACTATCCCACACGCTCCCTGAAACACACACACACTCCCCCATACACACTGAAAATGCCACACGCTACACCACACACACCCTGAAAGAACCACACACTACCCCACACACAAACTGAAATACCCACACACTACCCCACACACACACTGAAACACCCACACCCCACACACACCCTGACACACCCGTACAATACCCCACACACACCCTGAAACGCCCACACACTACCCCACACACACCCTTTAATGCCCACACACACCCTTTAATGCCCACACACAGCCTTTAATGCCCACACACACCCTTTAATGCCCACACACAGCCTTAAACGCCCACACACAGCCTTAAACGCCCACACACAGCCTTAAACGCCCACACACAGCCTTAAACGCCCACACACAGCCTGAAACGCCCACACACAGCCTGAAACGCCCACACACAGCCTGAAACGCCCACACACAGCCTGAAACGCCCACACACAGCCTGAAACGCCCACACACAGCCTGAAACGCCCACACACAGCCTGAAACGCCCACACACAGCCTGAAACGCCCACACACAGCCTGAAACGCCCACACACAGCCTGAAACGCCCACACACAGCCTGAAACGCCCACACACAGCCTGAAACGCCCACACACAGCCTGAAACGCCCACACACAGCCTGAAACGCCCACACACAGCCTGAAACGCCCACACACAGCCTGAAACGCCCACACACAGCCTGAAACGCCCACACACAGCCTGAAACGCCCACACACAGCCTGAAACGCCCACACACAGCCTGAAACGCCCACACACAGCCTGAAACGCCCACACACAGCCTGAAACGCCCACACACAGCCTGAAACGCCCACACACAGCCTGAAACGCCCACACACAGCCTGAAACGCCCACACACAGCCTGAAACGCCCACACACAGCCTGAAACGCCCACACACAGCCTGAAACGCCCACACACAGCCTGAAACGCCCACACACAGCCTGAAACGCCCACACACAGCCTGAAACGCCCACACACAGCCTGAAACGCCCACACACAGCCTGAAACGCCCACACACAGCCTGAAACGCCCACACACAGCCTGAAACGCCCACACACAGCCTGAAACGCCCACACACAGCCTGAAACGCCCACACACAGCCTGAAACGCCCACACACAGCCTGAAACGCCCACACACAGCCTGAAACGCCCACACACAGCCTGAAACGCCCACACACAGCCTGAAACGCCCACACACAGCCTGAAACGCCCACACACAGCCTGAAACGCCCACACACAGCCTGAAACGCCCACACACAGCCTGAAACGCCCACACACAGCCTGAAACGTCCACACACAGCCTGAAACGCCCACACACAGCCTGAAACGCCCACTCTGAAACCCCCACACACTACCCCACTCACGCCCTGAAACACACGCACACTATCCCACACACACCCTCAAACACCCGCACACTACCCCAAACACACCCTGAAGCACCCGCACACTACCACACACACACATTCAAACACCGATACACTACCCCACACACACGCTGAAGCACCCACACACTACCTCACACACACCCTGAAACACCCACACACTACCCCACACAGTCCCTGAAACACCCACACACTACCCCACACACACCCAGAAACACCCGTACAGTACCCCACACAAACCCGGAAACAACCACACACTACCCCACACACAAACTGAAATACCCACACACTAGCCCACACACACCCTGAAACAACCACACGCTACCCCACACACACACACACTGAAACACCCGTTCACTACCGCACAAACACCCTGAAACACCCGTAAACTACACCACATACACGCTGAAACACCCACACACTACCCCACACACACGTTGAAACACCCGCACACTACCCCACACACATGCTGAAACACCCACACAGTCCCCCACACACACCCTGAAACACCCGTACACTACCCCACACACACACTGAAACACCCACGCACTACCCCACACACACGCTGAAACAACCAAACACTCCCCCTCACACACTCTGAAGCAACCACACACTACCCCACACACACGCTGAAACACCCACACACTACCCCACACACAAATTGAAACACCCAACACTACCCCACACACACACTGAAACACCCTTCCACTACCCCACACACGCCCTGTAACACCTTTCCACTACCCCCCACACACACTGAAACACCCGCACACTACCCCACACACACCGTGAAACACCCGAAAACTACTCCACACACACCTTGAAACACCCGTACACTACACCCCACACACCCCGAAACACCCGTACACTACCCCACACACACGCTGAAACAACCGCACACTACCCCAGACACAGCCTGAAACACCCGTACACTACCCCACACATACCCTGAAACACCCGTGCACTACCCCACACACCCTGAAGCAACCTCACACTTCCCCACATACACGTTAAAATAACCACTCACTACCCCTCACGCTCACTGAAACAGCCACACACTACCCCACACACGCCCTGAAACACCCGTACATAACCCCACACACACCCTGAAACAACCACACACTACCCCATACACACTGAAACAGCCACACGCTACACCACACACACCCTGAAACAACCACGCACTACCCCACAAAAAAACTGAAATAGCAAACACACTACCCCACACACACGCTGAAACCCCCGTACACTACCCTACACACACGCTGAAACACCCGTACACTACCCCACACACACGCTGAAACACCCGTACACTACCCCGCACACCCTGAAACACCCGTACACTACCCCACACACACCCTGAAACAACCACACGCACGCGCGCAGACACACACACACACACACACACATTCTGAAGCTCCTTCATATACACACATACACCCAGTGAAGCTTCCTCACGCACACCATGAAGCTCCCTCACACACCCACACACGCACACACTCACACTCCCTAAAGCTCCGTCACTCACACACTCCCTGAAGGGCTCACACACGCACAAACACACACTCCTTGAAGTTCCCACACACACACACACACACACACACACACACATACACACACACACGCACATACACACACACGCCCGAAGATCCCGCGCACACGCACACACATATTCTGAAGCTTCCTCACACACGCGCGCGCATGCACACACACACACACCCTGAAGCACCCACACACACACCCTGAAGTTCCCTCACACACACACACCCTAGAGCTCACTCACACGCACAAATACCCTGACGCACCCTCCCATGCGCACACACATCCTGAAGCTCCCTCTCTCTCTCTCACTCACACACACACACACACACACCCTGAACCTCCCTCTCACACATACACACTCCCTGAAGCTCCCTGTCACACATACACATTCCCTGATGCTTCGTCTCACACACACACACACACACACACACACACACACACACACACACACACACACACACTCACTCACTCACTCACTCACTCCCTGAAACACCCTCATACACACACACCGAAGCATCCTCTCTCTCACACACACACCCTGAAGCACCCACACACACATACACACACATACCCTGAAGCACCCTCACACAAACACACACACATACACACACACACTCACATGTACACACTAACCCTCTCACACATAAACACGCCCGGCAGCTCCCTCACACACACACTCCCTAAAGCTCCCTCACACAATCATACACACACCCCCGAAGCAGCCACACACACACACACACTCACTCACTCCCTAAAGCTCCCTCACACACACACACTCCCCGAAGGGCCCTCACACACGCACAAACACACACTCCTTGAAGTTCCCACATGCACACACACACGCCCGAAGATCCTGCGCACACACATGCACATATTCTGAAGCTCCCTCACACACACACACACACACACCCTGATGCACCCACACACACTCACACCCTAGGGCGCACTCCACACGCACACATACCCTGAAGCACCCTCCCATGCACACACACATCCTGAAGCTCCCTCTCACACATACACACTCCCTCAAGCTTCCTCACACACACACACACACACACACACACACACACACACACACACACACACACACACTCCCTAAAATTCCTTCAGACACACACTCCTTGAAGGGCTTTCACACATGCGCACACACACTCTCACTGCAGTTCCCTCACAAACACACACTCCTTAAATTCCCTCACACACACACACACACACACACACACAAACACACACACACCCTGAAGCTCCCTCACACGCATACATACACATCCTGAAGCTCCCTCTCACACAAACACTCACTGAAGCTCCCTCACACACAGACACACACACACCCTGAAGCACCCACACGCACGCGCGTGCACACACACACACACATTCTGAAGCTCCCTCATACACCCAATGAAGCTCCTTAAAGCTCCCTAACACACAAACACACACTCCCTGAAGGGCTCTCTCACACACACACACACACACACACACACACACACACACACACACACACACACACACACACACACACACACACACACCCTGAAACGCTGACACGCACATACACAATCTCCCTGAAGTTCCCTGTCACACACACACGTACACTGAAGCTCCCTCACA
>NC_054474.1:106593252-106598252 GCF_017639515.1 Carcharodon carcharias
TACTCCCTAAAGCTCCCTAACACACAAAGGCACACTCCCTGAAGGGCTCTCTCTCACACACACGCACACGCACAAACACACACAAACACACACAAACACACACTCCTTGAAGTTCCGTCACACACACACACACGCCCTGAAGCACCCACACACACATGCCCCATGAAACTCCCTCACACACACACACACACACACACACTCACTCCCTGAAGCTCCCTCATACACACACACCAAAGCACCCTCTCTCTCTCTCACACACACTCACTGAGGCACAATCACACACATGCGCACCCTGAAGCACCCACACTCACACTCACTCACTCCCTAAATCTCCCTCACACACATACTCCCTGAAGGGCCCACACACATGCACAAACACACACTCCTTAAAGTTACCACACACACACATACACACACGCCCGAAGATCCCGCACACACACGCACACACACACATATTCTGAAGCTCCCTCACACATGCACACACGCGCACGCATACACACACACACACACACACACTCCCTGAAGCTCCATCACACACGCACACACACGCACACACACACACACACACACACACACACACACACACACACACACACATATATTCCCTGATGCTCCCTCACACACACACACATACTCCTTTAAGGGCCCTCACACACGCACAAACACATACTCCTTGAAGTTCCCACACACACACACACCCTGAAGCTTCCTCACACACACGCATACACAAACACACACCCCCCGAAGATCCCTCATGGACACGCGCGCACACACACACACACACACACACACACACACACACACACACATTCTGAAGCTCCCTCACAGACACACACACACACACACACACACACACACACACACACACACACATTCTGAAGCTCCCTCACACACACACACACACACTCTCACACATATTCTGAAGCTCCCTCACCACTACACACACACACACACACACACACCCTGAAGCGCCGACACACACACACACACACACTCTCACTCTCACTCTGAAGCACCTCACACACACACAAACGCACCCTGAAGCATCCTCACATACACACACACTCTCCCTGAAGCGCCCTCACACACATTCTCACACACACACACACACACACACACACTCCCTGAAGTGCCCTCGCATACACACACAAACACTCCCTGAAGTTCCCTCACACACACTCATACTCCCTAAAGCTCCCTCGCACACAAACACACACACCCTGAAGCTCCCTCTCACACACACACACACATGCACTCACTCACTCCCTGAAGCACCCTCACACACTGGAGCGCCCTATCTCTCTCACACACACCCCCTGAAGGGCCCACACACACCCACACACTGTGAAGCTCCCTCTCACACACACACCCTGAAGCTCCCTCACACACAGACACACACACCCTGAAGCTTCCTCACACACACACACACACACACAACCTGAAGCGCACACTCACATGCACACATACCCTAAAGCACCCTCCCATGCACACACACATCCTGAAGCTCCCTCTCTCACACACACACACATGCACACACATACAAACCCTGAAGCTCCCTCTCACACATACACACTCCCTGAAGCTCCCTCACACACACACACACACTCCCTGAAGCTCCTTCACGCGCACACACACACACCCTGAAGCTCCCTCACACACATACACACACAAATACCCTGAAGCACCCTCACACATACACACTCCCTGAAGCTCCCTCTGTCACACACACACACACACCCCCTGAAGCACCCACACACACACGCACACACACCCTGAAGCACCCACCCATGCACACCCACATCGTGAAGCTCCCTCTCTCTCTCACACACACATG
Source organism: Carcharodon carcharias (assembly GCF_017639515.1). Classification (NCBI taxonomy): domain Eukaryota; kingdom Metazoa; phylum Chordata; class Chondrichthyes; order Lamniformes; family Lamnidae; genus Carcharodon; species Carcharodon carcharias. Next base: position 106,595,087 of record NC_054474.1, read on the forward strand.
CACACACATACACACCCTGAAGTTCCCTCTCACACATACACACTCCCTGAAGCTCCCTCACACACACACACACACACACACACACACACACACACACACACACACACACACACACACACACTCCCTAAAGCTCCCTCTCTCACACACACACACACACACACACACACACACACACACACACACACACACACACACCCTGAGGTTCCCTCACACATACACACACACACCTTGAAGCTCCCTCACACAAACATACACAGACACACTCACACACACACACACGTTCTGAAGCTCCGTCACCCACACACACACACATACACCCTGAAGCGCCTTCACGTACATACACACTCTCCCTGAAGTTCCCTCTCACGCACATACAAACACACACACACACACCAACACACACACACACTGAAGCTCCCTCACGCACATACACACACGCACACACTCACTCTGAAGCACCTTCACACACACACACACAAACGCATCCTGAAGCACCCTCTCTCACACACACACACACACACACACACACACACACACACACACACACACACACACACACACACGCTCTCCCTGAAGTGCCCTCATACACATATACATACACACACACACATACTCCCTGAAGCTCCCTCTCACACACACACACACACCCTGAAGTGCCGACACGCACATACACACTCTCCCTGAAGTTACGTTCACACACACACACACACACACACACACACACACACACACACACACACACACACACACACACTCACTCTGAAGCACCCTCACACACACACATACACCCTAAAGCTCCCTCACAGACAAACACACACTCCTTGAAGGGCTCTCACACATACACACACACACACACACCCTCTGAAGCGCCGACACGCACATACACACTCTCCCTGAAGTTGCCTCTCATGCACATTCACACACACACACACACACACACACACACACACACTCACTCTGAAGCACCCTCACACACACACACACACACACACACACACACACACACACACACACACACACACACACACACACACACACACACACAAACGCACCCTGAAGCACCCTTACACACACGCACACTCCCTGAAGCGCCCTCACACTCATACACACACACACGCACACTCCCTGAAGCTTCCTCATGCACACACACTCCCTAAAACTCCCTCAGACACACACTCCTTGAAGGGCTTTCACACACACGCACACACACTCTCACTGAAGCTCCCTCACAAACACAGACAAACACACATTCCTTGAAGTTCCCTCACACACACACACCTCCTGAAGCTCCCTCACACACACACACACACACACCCTGAAGCTCCCTCTCACACACACGCACCCTGAAGCTCCCTCACACACACACACACTCCCTGAAGCTCCCTCTCACACACACACGCACACACACCCGGAAGCTCCCTTTCACATATACACACTCCCTGAAGCTCCCTCACACACATACACTCCCTGAAGCTCCCCCTCACACACACACACACCCTGAAGCACCCTCACGCACGCACACAAACACACACAAACACACACTCCTTGAATTCCGTTACACACACACGCCCTGAAGCACCCACACACACACACATGCCCCATGAAGCTCCCTCACACACACACACACACACACACACACACACACACACACACACACACACACACTCACTCACTCACTCACTCACTCACTCCCAAAAGCTCCCTCATACACATGCACCGAAGCACCCTCTCTCTCTCTCTCTCACACACACTCACTGTGGCTCCATCACACACACGCACCCTGAAGCACCCACACACACACTCATTCACTCCCTAAATCTCCCTCACACACACACTCCCTGAAGCTCCCTCACACACACACACACACACACACACACACATTCCCTGATGCTCCCTCACACACACACACATACTGCTTGAAGGGCCCTCACACACGCACAAACACATACTTCTTGGTGTTCCCACACACACATACACATGCACACACAAACACACACCCCCCCGAAGATCCCTCACGGACAAGCACACGCGCGCACACACACACACACATTCTGAAGCTCCCTCACACACACACATGCACACACACACACTCTCACATATTCTGAAGCTCTCTCACCCCTACACACACACACACACACACACCCTGAAGCACCCACCCATGCACACCCACATCCTGAAGCTCCCTCACACACACACACGCACATACACACACGCACACACTCACTCTGAAGCACCTTCAAACACACACACACAAACGCATCCTGAAGCACCCTCACACACACACACACACACACACACACACACACACACACACGCTCTCACTGAAGCGCCCTCACACACACACATACTCCGTGAAGCTCCCTTTCACACACACACACACACACACACACACACACCCTGAAGCGCCGACACGCACAGACACACTCTCCCTGAAGTGATGTTCACACACACGCACATACACCCTAAAGCGCCCTCACACACAAACACACACTCCCTGAAGGGCTCTCTCTCACACACACACACACACACACACACACACATTCTGAAGCTCCCTCACACACACATACTGCTTGAAGGGCCCTCACACACGCACAAACACATACTTCTTGATGTTCCCACACACGCACACACATGCACACACACGCAGACACAAACACACACCCCCCCCCCCGAAGATCCCTCACGGACAAGCACACGCGTGCGCGCGCGCGCATACACACACACACACACACACACACACATACACACACACACCCTGAAGCGCCGACGTGCATGCACACACACACACACACACACACTCTCACTCTCCCTGAAGCGCCCTCACACACATGCACACACACCTTGAGGCTCCCTCACGCACACACGCACGCATACACGTGCACACACACACACACACACACACACACACACACACTCACTGAAGCTCCCTCTCACACCCACACAAACACACACTGCTTGAAGTTCCCTCACACACACACACACACACACACACACACACACACACACACACACACACACACACACACACACACCGAAGCTCCCTCACACACACACACACACCCACCCTGAAGCGCCCTCACACACATACACACACAAATACCCTGAAGCACCCTCACACATACAAACACACACCTTGAAGCTCCCTCACACAAACACACACACACAC